>NC_133775.1:59859295-59899830 GCF_003597395.2 Chelonoidis abingdonii | reverse complement strand
GGAGGCCAATACCGTCGAATTGCGGCCACACTAACCCTAATCCGACATGGCAATACCGATTTCAGCGCTACTCCCCTCATCGGGGAGGAGTATAGAAATTGGTTTTAAGAGCCCTTTATATCGATATAAAGGGCTTTGTTGTGTGGATGGGTGCACGGTTAAATCGGTTTAACTCGGCTAAATTCGGTATAAACGCGTAGTGTAGACCAGGCCTAAGAGTTTTTACTAAAACTATAACCACCCCCCCAGTGCAAAATATTAGTTTACCATAAAAGGTGTCATCTTCTCCCCAACAAGAAAAGGAGTACAGATACCAGACATACCGTTATGGAACATCAATGGGCAAGAGACGGTCGATTGCTTCCCCCTCACCCATGAAGAGGGGTCATGCACAAGCCCTGGTCTCATCACAGTCTGCAGTCCTGACCAGAAGGATCTATCACTATGCTGCTTGGAATTTGGAAAGGGCAATATTTCTAAGCATAAGCAAGAGATCCCCAAGCTGCTTAGTTCTAAAGGACATAGAAAGCTTGCATAGAGCAGCAGCTTTTACCACCATTTCAAACCTAAGACTAACTCATTTGCGTGTCTATATTTACCTGCTTTAACCTTGCAAATACACCTCTACCCCAATATAACGCAACCCAATGTAACACGAATTTGGATATAACGCGGTAAAGCAGTGCGCCGGGGGGCGGGTCTGCACACTCCGGTGGATCAAAGCAAGTTCAATATAATGCAGTTTCACCTATAACATGGTAAGATCGGGGTAGAGGTGTAACTTGTTTCTTTTTCTTAGTTAATAAACCTTTAGTTAGTTATAAGAATGGCTACAAGTGTTGTCTTTGGTGAGAGATCTAAGGTACAATTGACCTGGCGTAAGCGACAGGTCCTTTGGAGCTGTGAGCAACCTGAATATTGTTGGGATTTTTGGTGTAAGAGACCATCTATTACAAAGGCTGGTGTGCCTGGGTGGCAAGATAGACCCGAGTGTCCAAGGGGATTGTCTGACTCCATGCCAAGGCTGTTACAGTGCTTGGGGTGTTCACACTTGCTACTTGGTTGATGAAATCTAATTCTAGAACATACAACCAGTTTGGGGTTTGTGCCCTGCTTCTTGACAGTCTGCCCTGAGGTTGGCACCCACATTCAGGCACCACTCCAGACAGCCCAACCGTGTTCATTGTCAATTCACCCAGAGGCCTTGGCAATTAATTGGAAAGAACAACACAAATTTAGTAACATTTTGCCAGCAACTAGCAGCTTCGACAAAAAAGCCTCCAAGATCTCTTCCCCAGCTGCTTTCATAGAAGTACAAGCTCACAGCAGCTTTCCTGTGCAATTGTCCAGAAAGCATCCTTCAAACAAGCATCCTTTGCATTTAACCTTTGCCAAGCAGAGACTTAAACGGACTGATAGGCCTTGAACTCTACACTGAATGCCAATGCACTTAAAATCTACAGGCCAGGCCTTCAGGGAGCAACTGAGGATTCCCATGTGACGTAAAACCAATGTAGCCAGCTCTGCCTTATCCCTCCCCCATGTCTGGTGTAGGCAGGCGTGGCCAGAGCAACTTGCACTCCCACAATCACCAGCTAGCAGAATGATCCCTAAGACTGCTCTGTTATACCAGGGGATAAACCAGCCCATTGATCTGGTGAGTGGAAAGAGGTCGTAGAACTACATTTCTCACCTGGCCCTGTGCTTAGCACAGCTCAGTCCAACCCAGGGATGTGCCCCCATCTATTGAGGTCTTTGTAGAACCCCTCTGACCCCCGCATTGCATTGTCAGGCATTAAACTTTAACCCTCCCAACCCCCCGGAAAGGAAGTCGGTATTATTAAGCCCAGCTTACAGAGCAGGATTAAGTGATACACCCAAGGTGGCACAGGCAGTCAGTGGCACAGCCAGGGTTTGAACCTATTTACCCACATGCCAAGCCAGTGCCAGAACCACAAATCCAGCTCTCTCTAGTAAGCCAACAAAGGAAATCAATTCCAGAGCTGAAGACCCTCAGTGGAACACCCCACCCCCTCCCAGTCTGCCAATCCCCTGAGCACCACAGCAAATCACAGGCATGGGGAGGATGCAGAGGAGAGAGACTTTTCCATGGATTCATGGCCATTAGATCAGAGTCGTGGTGCCAAATTCAGCTCTCAGTGACACCACTGTAAATCTGGAGTGAGTTTCAGTGGCGTTACTGCAGCAGTGTAACTTAGAGCAGACTCTGGCCTTTAGCTTGGCTACAAGCAGGGGCAGTGGGATCATAGCAAGAGGCAGACCTGGCACGTCTAGCCATGGAGCCCTGAAGAACCTTGTCCATAATAGCATGGCTCTCAGGGCATAACTTCTTTATGGGACTGTCCTATTTCAGGGCCACTGCACCTGTATTTCCCCTCAGTGGTTCAGCAAAGGCACACGAACTTGGGCTTCCAGCTTCCCAGCTGTTGCCTTTCTTGGTGGAGACCCACATCTCCCTCCCTTCTGACCGGGGTATTCCCAGGCTGCTCAGTGCCCTGCCTTCACTGTGCATTTCCCAGTAAAGAGAGTCTGCCCACACAGACCTGCTCGCTTTCTCTTCAGCCACTGATAACAGAGGGATATAGAAGTTACCACATGTTTTTTTCTAAGCAAGCCTCAGGGTCAAAGCCAACTCCAGGCTTCAGACAGTTTGGATAGAAAAAGGATTAACAAAAATTAAAGATATAATACAAGATGATAGACTGGCCTCCTTTGATTGCATTAGAAACAAATACCAGCTACCACTGTGTCACAGCAGCCTCTACTCACCACTGGAGCACCTCCTTCTGATTAGCTCAGCCGGCCCAACGCACTCTTCTCAGGGTTCCTTGGCCTGCTGTCTCACTCTTTTGCTCTTCAGTCACTCGCTTGCACCTCAGAAGCTGCTATGCCTCATCTTTGTGGCTTAGCCCTCCGGCCACATCACAAGTCACCTCCTTCCAGGATGCTATCACCATCTTCCACACCATCCCAGGCAGTCCTTAACTCCACAGCCCTGGCTGAGCTACTCTCCCAGTGCCTAGAGCAAACAGGCCTAGAGAGTCATCAGCTTCACTGCCCAGGTTGTGTCACTCATTCAGTGGCCAGCAGGGTCCAGTCTCTACTCAGGGTTCCAGTTCCAGGGTCCTATCTCCAGCAGCAAAGATCTGTACTAGCACAAACCCTTCTGCCACTCCCATGGAGTGCTTCCTACATTGCCTCTCCCAGGCTCACGTTCTCCATCCTTCTGGCTAAACCCCTATTGCCTGGGTCTACTAGACAAACCCTTCCTCTTGGGTTCAAATCCTCTTCTCTCCATCCTCCCAGGGAGAATGAATGCAGCTCCTTGGTTTTATAGCAACCTCGCCTGTTCCTGCACAGGGGAGCTTCCATTAATTAGGACTCTCCTCTAAGGGTATGTCTACACTAGGAAATTAGGTCAAATTTATAGAAGTCAATCTTTAGAAAGCAATTTTATACAGTCGATCATGTTTGTCCCCACTAAGCCCAGTAGGTCGACGGAGTGCATCCTCAATACCATGGCTAGAATTGACTCAGGGAGTGGTGCACTGTGGGTAGCTATCCCACAGTTCCCGCAGTCTCCACCGCCCATTGGAATTCTGGGTTAAGTTCCCAATGCCTGATGGGGCATGTAAGCATGTGGGACTCACCCCTGCAGCACCTCCTGCTGGTCTCTCAGGGAATTAGCTCTGCCAGCCTCTGGAGTGCCCTCTCCATGTTGCTGTCCCACTGCCGCTTGGTCCCTGTGTCCCTCCTGGACCTGGTGCCCTGTTATCTGGGGTGCTACCCCCTGGCCATACACCCCTCAGTCTTGGGGTCTCCCCTCCCTGGGGAACCTCCCACCTGCTATCCCCACCTCGCCTCAGTCATAGGCTACTGCCAGTCACCAACTAGCCCCTGTGCCCTGGGGCAGACTGCAGTATAAGCCGCTCATCACAGACAAGGTTGGGTTTGGACCTGCTGCATCTCTCTGTAACCCAGTGCCTCTCTAGGGCCTTGGACAAGGCCCTGCAACCTGAGGATTTGCCATCCTGGAGCTCCCCAGCCCTTCTGGCCTTTCCCCAGCCCTGCCTCACTCTAGACAGCCTGAGCTTCCCAGCAGCCAGACTCATCTCTCTCTGAAGGCAAAGAGAGAGACTGTTTGGGCTTCTGGCTCACAGCCTCTTATAGGGACCAGCTGGGCCTGATTGGGGCGTGGCCCCAGCTGTTACTGCCTTCCCCAATCAGCCTAATAGCTTTTCCCCTGCCACAGCCCTCTCCCAAGGCTGTCTTTAAACCCCTCAGGGCAGAAGCGGGTGACCACCCTGCTACAGGGCAAAAACATTGTTGCGGGTGGTTTCAGGTACATGTCGTCAGTCCCCCACCCTCCGTGAAAGCAATGGCAGACAATTGTTTCGCGCTTTTTTTCCATGCAGAAGGCATACATGGCAAGTATGGAGCCTGCTCAGCTCAGCTCACCGTCACTGCTGCTGTTGTGTCCTGGGTGCTGCTGGCAGCAGATGGTGCAGTAGGTCTACAAACCATCGTCATCCACTGCAACTCTGCTCTCCTGCTGTTGTAAATGAGCTCAGTCTCAATTGAGTAAATGATGACTGAGCTCAATAGAGTAAATGAGCTCAGTCATCCACTGCTTCCACTGCAACTCTGCTCTCCTGGTGTCATGAATCCACCTCGCAGGTCCTCTTGTTGTTCGGTATAAATATCTATTCTCGTGGCATCCGGCATCATCCAATACTTCCACTGTAACTCAGCTCTCCTGCTTTCCTGCAGATGCCATACCACGGCAAGCATGGAGCCCACTCAGCTTAACTGCTGCTGTTGTGAGCATTGTAAACACCTCACGCACTATCCTGCAGTATGTACAGAACCTCGCAAAAGCAGGCGAGGAGGCGATGACAGCGTGATCACAATAGTGATGAGGACATGGACACAGACTGCTCTCAAAGCATGGGCCATGGCAATTTGGACATCATGGTGGTAAGGGGGCAGGTTCATGCCGTGGAACACCGGTTCTGGGCCTGGGAAACAAGCACAGACTGGTAGGACCACATAATGTTGCAGGTTTGGGACGATTCCCAGTGGCTGCAAAACTTTCGCAAGCGGAAGGGCACTTTCATGGAACTTTGTGACTTGCTTTCCCCTGCCCTGAAGTACAAGAATACCAAGATGAGAGCAGCCCTCAGAGTTGAGAAGCAAGTGGCGATAGCCCTCCGGAAGCTTGCAATGCCAGACAGCTACCGGTCAGTCAGGAATCAATTTGGAGTGGGCAAATCTACTGTGGGGGCTGCTGTGATCCAAATAGCCAACGTAATCACTGAACTGTTGCTATCAAGAGTAGTGACTCTGGGAAATGTGCAAGTCATAATGGATGGCTTTGCTACAGTGGGATTCCCTAATTGTGGTGGGCAATAGACAGAATGCATATCTCTATCTTGGGACCGGACCACCTTGGCAGCCAGTACAGAAACCGCAAGGGGCACTTTTCAATGGTGCTGCAAGCACTGGTGGATCACAAGGGACGTTTCACTGACATCAACGTGAGATGGCCGGGAAAGGTACATGACGCTCACGTCTTCAGGAACTCTGGTCTGTTTGAACAGCTGCAGGAAGGGACTTACTTCCCAGACCAGAACATAACCATTGGAGATGTTTAAATGCCTATAGTTATCCTTGAGGACCCAGCCTACCCCTTAATGCCATGGCTCATGAAGCCATACACAGGCACCCTGAGCAGTAGTAAGGAGCTGTTCAACTATAGGCTAAGCAAGTGCAGAACGGTGGTAGAATGTGCATTTGGATGTTTAAAAGCTTGCTGGTGCAGTTTACTGACTTGGTTAGACCTCAGCAAAACCAATATTCCAATTGTTATTGCTGCTTGCTGTGTGCTCCACAATATCTGTGATAGTAAGGGGGAGACGTTTATGGCAGGGTGGGAGGTTGAGGCAAATCGCCTGGCTGCTGATTATGCACAGCCAGACACCAGGGCATTTAGAAGAGCACAACAGGGCATGCTGTGCATCAGAGAAGCTTTGAAAACCAGTTTCATGACTGGCCAGGCTACAGTGTGACAGTTCTGTTTGTTTCTCCTTGATGAAAACCCGCCCCCTTGGTTCATTCTACTTCCCTGTAAGCCAACTGCCTTCCCCCCTTGGATCACTGCTTGCAGAGGCAATAAAGTCATTATTGTTTCAAAATCATGCACTCTTTATTCATTCATCACACATATAGGGGGATAACTGCCAGGGTAGCCCAGGAGGGGTGTGGGAGGAGGAAAGCATTGGGTGGGGTGGTGGAGGAGGGAAGGACAAGGCCACACTGCACTTCAAACTTATTGAATGCCAGTCTTCTGTTGCTTGGGCAGTCGCTGGGGTGGAGTGGTTGGGTGCCTGAAGCCCCCCTGTGTTCTTGGGCATCTGGGTGAGGAGGCTATGGAACTTGGGGAGGAGGGTGGGTGGTTACACAGGGGCTGCAGCAGCAGTCTGTGCTCCTGCTGCCTTTCCTGCAGCTCCACCGGAGCATATCAGTTTTATCTCCCTGTAGCCTCAGCATTGCATCCTGCCTCCCCTCATCGCGCTGCCACCACCTCTCATCTTGCTCCCGCCACCTCTAATCTCGCTCGCCCCTCCTGTCCTAGCGTTCATTTTTTGCTTTCCTGGACTCTGACACTGTTTGCTTCTACACATTCTGCTGAGCTCTTTCAGTGCATGAGGACTGCATGAGCTCAAAGAACATTTCATCACAAGTGTGTTTTTTTCACCTTCTTATCTGTGCTAGCCTCTGGGACGGAGATGATAGGGGGAGCGTTGAAATATTTGCAGCTGCAAGAGGAAAAAAGGGAGAATAGTATTTAAAAAAGACACATTTTAGAGAACAATGGATAGACTCTTTCACAGTGAACCAAGCTGTTAACATTACATAGCATGTGTTTTCAGTACGAGGTTGCATTTTGCCTCTTATATTGAGGGCCTGCCAGTTTGGTGTGAGAGATCACACACACAGGGTCGGGCAACAGAATTCAGCTTGCAGGCAGCCATGGTAAGCTGCAGTCTTTTGGCTTCTTCAACCTTCATAATATGTGGGAATGGTTTCAAACAGCAGTGCCCTCTTTTCCTATACCAAGCACCCGTTGGGTTGACCATATAAAAGGTCCACCAGAGCTGCGGGACCAGCGGACCCTCCGCAGGAACGCCTGTGGCAGGTCCACCAGAGCTGCGGGAGCAGTGCGTGGGGCGACGAAATGGCCGTGCACCTAGGGCGCCAAAAACACTGGCGCCAGTCCTAGCGCTAATCCCCTCGTCGGGGAAGAGTACAGAAATCGATTTTAAGAGCCCTCTAAGTTGACAAAAATGGCTTCATCATGTGTACGGGTGCAGGGTTAAATCAATCTAACACTGCTAAATTCGACCCAAACTCGTAATGTTGACCAGGGCTCAGCCTAAATATCCCCAGTTTGCAGCTTTGTAGGATAACTGGCCTACGTTAACCCCTTTTGGGTGAGTGTGGGGAGCACACCCCATCACACACTATCTCACACACCATTCCTTCTCACAGCTCAAGAATTCATACATAGATGGGGGGACAATTGATCTGTTTTAACTCTCTCCTCTGTAGAACATATTAAGGAACATGGAAATAAAAGTCCCTTTGTAGGAATTACTTACACGTGGCTTCATGCTTTGCAGTACCCTCTCAATCTCCGTCTCAGAGGAAAATGGGGAAAAGAACTTACCCTTATTACCACAAGAGAAACCTGGGAAGACATCTGGCCTAATACGAATACTTCACATTTTGGATTTTTGTGACTCTTCCAGAACCAGATGTTAAACAGGCATGACTGGACTCCAGAGCGTTTGTTTAAAGCCAGATTGGCAATGTGCAGAGTGTTGGAGATGCAAACAGCCACATGCCAACCTTTCCTTCATGCTCTGTGCCTGTCAGAAAATGCATGTGTTCTGGGACACTAGATTCAGTGCTCTCTCAAAAACTTTCAGCGTCGCTTCTCCAAGCATGTGTATTTCAGGGGTGCTGGATGAGTTGGCATTAGCAGTTAACGTTAAGAAATGGATTGCGTTAACTAGGCTAGGGGCCAAAAGAGTTATTCTGCAGTTCCTCCCTCATATACAGACTGGCTGAGTGAGCTCTCTTCTACCGCATCAATGGAAAAAAATGACTATGTCTAATAGAAACGCTTGGGAAAATTACAGGGATGTTTGCTCACTCATGAAACTACTGCATGCCTCTGCAGCTTAGTATATATTAGTCCTTGGGACTCGTAGACTATGTTCTCACTTATTTATCTATTTAGTCACTTTAATGATGAATGCTCCGCATGACCTTTACTGGTTCAGCTTTTGAGGGTTTTTTTTTTAGGTTTTGCAGATATTGAACGCTGAACTTTTTTATATGTGATTTCCTCCTTGTGTATGTTTTGTGTGCTTATATGCTTATAGTTTATATAAAAACAATAAAAATCACGCTAAAAAACAGTAAAAGAACCTACGTGCATGCTAATAAACTTACCAGAGTTCATCCCAACCCTAACATGGGCTTGGGCAGGAGTAGCCTTTCAACTCTCCATCCTAGGGTTTCCTTGTGGTTACAAGGTCATCACAGCTTCAGCTCAGAAGGAGCACTCAGTCTTATGGGGCCTGAGCAGGCCGAGTCCTTCCTCAAGGACTGGTGCCTCCGTGGACCAGAGGTCCTGTCTGATGGCTAGCTCAGGCAGGAAGGCGTAAGTCAGTTTAAACTGAGACTATTTATCCAAAAGTCTTTTCTTTGTCTGTTGGTCTCTGGAGAATCCAGTTTGAACTAGTGTATGCGTATCTCTCCGGTGGGTGGCTTCAAAGACTGATAATGGAGGAAGTTAATTAGCTTCTCCATGTCTATTAGAGAAGGTACATTCAGTGGCACAGTAACACAGACACAACTGCATTTTTAATACAATATATTCAAGGTATTAATCCGAATTCAACAAGGTTTAACTTCATTCCATAAAGTTTGGTCAGGATATTGTCAGTCTGCCACTGTGACCACACCCTATGGCCCCTCCACAGCTCACACTGCAGGGGAGAAGAGGCTCTTGTACCTTAAAACCATATTGCTTTCGGATGATTTCCATCTCCTCTGTGCTGCTTTTATACCAGAGGGGGAACATCTGTTTTGAAGTCCTTTGGAAAGAAAGAAGATATAGAGAGAATCTGAAAAAAGGTTTGTAATGGGGACAGTAAGCAGTGAAAAGAGACCACCACACTCAAGTTAAACTTTGGGGCCAGATCCTCAGCTGAGGTAAATCAGCATAGCTCCACTGAAGCCAATGGAGAAGCTACAGATCTTTACACCAGCCCGGCCCCTTTCTCAGGAAAGACGGCACAACAGAGCAACTAGACAAAGTTTTAAAAGAGTACGGGAACTTGGGGGCTGCTTAGAGCCCAGGAAACACTGGGCTTTAGATGCTCAGCGATGAGGTCGGAACAATTTATTGTGACAGCCATTTTAAAAAAATCCCATAAAAGACCCATAAAATATAGTTATCACAAAAAAATTCTCCTCCTACCCACAAGCTGCAAAATTGTATATATACTTCACTGAACATAAACTACCCGATGCTCTGTGACAGCTTTAATCTCTCTCTCTTTCCAGTTTTGTGTATCTTGCAAGGGGGAGGGATGGGGACTGAGGACAGAGGTTTAGAAGGGGGAGGGGTGCAGGCACCCCTCATTTTTATAACAGCTGGCAACTCTACCAATCAATTCTTCCTGAGCTGCTTTGCAGGCATCTTTTTAGAGGAATTGTAAAAGCCAGATCTGGCCACTTGTGATTGCTATAGCTACTTCTTTATTATTTGTATTTACAGTGGCACCAAAAGGCATAAGGGATAAAACCTGGCCTGTTGTTGAAGTATTGGCCTAGGCCTCAGGAACTGTACGTTCATATCTTGCCCCTGCTGCAAACTTCCTGTGTTACCTTGAGTGAGTTAATAATCTCTCCATGCTTCAGCTTCCCACCTGTATAATGGGGATAAAAGTCCTTTGTTTGTCTGTTTTGTCTATTTAGATAGTAAGCTCTTCAGAGCAAGGACTGTCTCCTATTTCTTTCTGTACTGTGCCCACCACAAAGGGGCTCTGAGCTTGGTTGGGACTTCTTGCTGCTATTAACAATACTCATTATGATAATAAACCAGTAGTGAAGCGTGCATGGCCACAACTGGAGCAACTCAACTAGTGTGACATATTTTTAAAGGAGTCAGACATGTATTTGGACCCAAAGGTCCTGACGCTCCTCTTATGGACACTGGAGTAAATCAGAAGTAATGCCTTGGAAGTCAATCTGGTTACCACGATGTAAAATCAATGGGTGAAGGAAGCATTCCTAAGCATTGTATAGATCACAGGAACCCAGGTGCTTGGCCTTCTGTCTGTGCCTCTGTGCTCCTAGGTAGGAAGAATAAATGAACCAGGAGGATATCAAGTTTTTAACAAACTTTTAGGGCCATCAATCCCTAGCCTAGAATTGATTCTCAGCACCAGGCATTTTCCAGTGCAGTGATCTCAGACTGCCTGGCTGGCTGACCCAAATAGAGAGAGAATCCCCAGCAGCAGTGCTCATCAATTATCTGCGATATGTGGTGCAGCCGGAGGGGAAGAGAAGGGAGGATCCGAGAAAGAACAGTGCTCTTCAGGGTCAGTTTGCAAGGAGAGGCAATCAACGCTCCTGCATGAAACCCACATTCAAAGCCAGGCAGGGTTCTGTACATCAGCTGGGGGTTAATAATAACAATGATTCTGTTTTCACACTGGTAGCATCTTTCACCCAGAACCATTCCCAGGGGCTTCCCAGGCTATGGCTCTGCCCCTGCAACCTGCTCTGCCAGCACGGAGCCCTGTGCCACCCTGAAGCGTGGTGGGTGGAATGTAGCTCTCCACACGAAGGCTAGCCTCCTTGCATGCTTCATAACGAGCCCTTTCCTACAACCCAGCCACATCCCGTGTGGCTAATGAAACATAAGCAGAGCCTCGCTGAAAGCAAGGCTGCAGGGTCCACATTAGTAGGGTCTGGGCCTAGAAACAGACCCCTCCAGGGTGGAGGGTGGCAGCCAAGGGGAACATCTCACTGCACAACACTGCACAGATTGGCCAAAGAAGTGGGCCAAGCCCAGACTCTACGGGGAGTGTTGGGGGATCTCTCACATCTCCACAGGGCAGACGGGACCTCAGGGGTCCTCTGAAGACAACCCCCCGCCCCATGCACTGTACATTTTGTACTCGGAGGGGTCTCGGATATAGGACTAACACACACAGACACCTGACCATGGGCCAGACTCTGCTCTTATGTAAAGCAGAGTAAATGTGTTGGCTACTGTGGAGTCCCCCAGCGTTCACGCTGCTCTAACCACAGCCACCATCCAGCCCAGCAGCGACTCTTTTCTCAGCACTTGGGAGCAGGGACAGGTGCCAGCCAGGTCCCCATTGGCCCTTAATTCTGTGGTACAAGAGGATCCTGGATCCAGGTGGTGAGGCTTGAGGATATTCAGGGCTTGCTTGTGCCTTGAAGATGCAGCTGCCCTAGGGGAGATCAGGGCGGGATGGTGCTTCTCAGCTCCGGGCAGTGTAGCGGGAGCAGAGCTGCTGTGCTACCCTTTCAGAAGGTGCAGCATGTGTTCCAGGGTGAGCAGGGGGTCAAGGGGGGGACCACTCTACTGGGCAGAGACAAGGCTGGCAGGCCACTAGCCGGGCACAGCCCGCATGTTCGCTGAGTGCAAGGTCTGGAATTGTGCCCAGCCACTGCAGAGGGGCAGGTTTCTTGTGCCATCCCCCTGCCCATTCTACATCCAAAGGGGCAAATCAGGCCCTAAGCTGTAATTGTGCTAGTGGAAGGCAAGAGATTGCCCCCCAAGCCATACTGTTAATGGGGCTACTCCAAATGAAGAGCACTGCTGGGAAAGGATACCTAAGGCCAGGTGGATGCCCAGGGCTCAAGGAGGAGTATACTCCCCTGCACAGTCTCCCCTGAACTTGGGGAGTGGGTGGGCAGAGATTGGGGGGGATGGGGGGGCCTCAGCTCTGCCCTGCAATGTCCCAGGTAACACAAATGGCTACTGGCAGGGCCGGCTCCAGGCCCCAGCGCGCCAAGCTCGTGCTTGGGGCAGCATGCCTCGGGGGGCGCTCTGCCGGTTGCCAGGAGGGCGGCAGGTGGCTCCGGTGGACCTCCTGCAGGCGTCCCTGTGGAGGGTCCGTTGGTCCCGCAGCTCTGGTGGAGTATCCGCAGGCACGCCTGCGGGAGGTCCACCGGAGCTGCGGGACTGGTGAGCGGCAAAGTGCCTCCCACAGCGTGCCACTGTGCTTGGGGCAGTGAAATAGCTAGAGCCAGCCCTGGCTACTGGTACTGGGCTTGCTATTCCTCACTGCCGGGAGCTAGCATCACTGAGGACTAGTTCTTTGATGGCGGCATTCCTGGGGCAGTGCAGCAATGTTCCCCTCCCCCCCCACAGGGCCGACTGCAATAGCCCCCTCCAGCCCATGGGGAGTGGCTAGAATGAACAGTGAGATGTTGAGCCCCTTTCTGGAACCTCAGGTTTCCCCATAGAGCAAAGTTTGGCAGGCGTCCCTTCATGCCTGAATAAGGCCTTGGCGGATGGGTCGCCACAAGGGAATTGCAGAAGAAAGTCTCAGCGGAGCTACCCCTTCCTCAGCTGGAACAATAGCAGCCCCAAGGGGAACTGTTCTTTCAAAGGCAAGTCTGCAAGGAACTCGCATGATGCTCTAAAAAGAAGGTAACAAAGCTTCACCCCCCAGCCTCCCAGATAATGCCATGAAACTTTGTTAGACCAGGACTAGCTACATCAACGTGTGAAAAAAAGAAACAGATCCACTCAGTATGTACACACACACACATATACACACTTTGCCCTCGCATTTCCAAAGTGCAGGCTTGGGTCCCAGCTCCAATCTCTCAGTGCCGCAGTAAATTTAACAGCCCTTTCTTTACGAGGTCACACTGTATTGTGCTCTGTTCTTCTTGTCCTCAGCGGTTCCTTGAATGCCTCAGCAGGCTATAGCTGCTTTTTATACTGCCTTGAAATAAAAAGCTCTCTCGTCTACACCAGCGTGATGTTCTCCGTAATATGTAACCTTCACCACTGCTACTTACTTTATAAGGGCAAGAGATTGCGCACACATGCACTCCTGGGGCCTAATCTACACTAACACTCTCACCTCTCCTGGAGTGGCACTGGGGTTAGCAATGAACAGACATTTTTCACAGTCATAGACACTCAGGCAACACCATGTTTTGTTCAGACCAGTTAGCATATGCTTCTGTGCACAGGGGCCAGCCAAACTGTTATAACCTGGACTCAACTGACTTCCAAGTGCATGAGCTTTAAACTCCATTGGGAGCCCCATGTAGATATGCCTAATCCAGCTAATGGACTCCTCTATTCTGAATTGCAATATGCAGAAAAGCATGGCCGGAAAGCAAGCTCACTTCAGAGCACTATTCCCATCCAGTACAGCAAGGATTGGACACCCGTGGTAGCAGTTCAGGGCATTCCTGTTCCTCCTTCCAGGGCATGGAAAGCATTGCAGTTAATGGGAGCTTTGCTACTGACTTCAATGGAAGAAGGATCTGCACCACATGAAATTAATAGGCAGCAGGTTTAAAATAAATAAAAGGAAGTATTTCTTCATGCAATGCACAGTCAACCTGTGGAACTCCTTTCCAGAGGATGTTGTGAAGGCCAAGACCATAACAGGGTTCAAAAAAGAACTAGATAAATTCATGGAGGATAGGTCCATCAATGGCTATTAGCCAGGATGGGCAAGAATGGTGTCCCTAGCCTCTGTTTGCTTGAAGCTGGGAATGAGCAACAAGGGATGGATCACTTGATGATTACCTGTTCTGTTCATTCCCGCTGGGCACCTGGCACTGGCCACTGCCAGAAGACAGGACACTGCGCTAGATGGTCCTTTGCCTGACCCCGTAGGGTCATTCTTATGTTCTTATGTAAGATTGGGCAGTGCCACTTACTCTACCATGGTCTGGATGCCAGTGCTTAACTGAGACAGAAACCAGGGCAGGCACTTGGTAGGAGGAAATCCTGCCCTGCATTTTTCATACCTCTCTGGAATGGACTTTCAATGCATTCCCTGGGAGATGAAAACCCAGACCGGATTGCTGTGCCCACCTCATCCCCAGCTCCCTGGATTGCCATTTCAAAACTCACAAGGCCAGAGGAGTCTTAAGTTAACTCAATTTACCGATTTCAAAGGTCAAGCCCTGCCACAAGAAATTAAAGCTACTAAGAGGACTTATTAAAAAAAGTAATCATTATTACTCTCGGTGCCTGAGCTGCTAATAAAAACGTGCTCCTCAAGCACCATCCATAAAACAGGTGACAAACAGAACAGAGGAAAGCAGATGTTAAAAAATATCTCCCACATCCAGGATCCTAGACTGTAGCAAACATGTAGCAGGAACAGCTTATTATATACCCTCACCTGTCAATTACCCAGTTACTACACATCCTTCACCTTCCTCAGTAATTATCCCCCAACTCAGCATTTTCCCTTTAATCACTTCCTCCTTGTACAGCCGTTTTACGTCTCTAGGAGACCATCATTCCTTGATCCATGGAACAGCCGAGATGGTGCTTTTATGCAACACCTTCCGTGCTTCAGGGAAGAGCACTGTATAAAACAGTGATGAATGATAACTCATTACTGGGAGTGAAGTGACTATAGAGGTAAACAAAGCAGCTATTATGTTCAGGGCAATAGCTCATGATACTGAGGCTGGGCTTACAGAAGGGGTGGGGGGGGATGTTGGCCAGGACAATGGGCTTATCATCTGCTCTGTTCAATTAGTACCCTAGGGTCTTTGACTTCCATCTGAGCCACTGCTTATAGAAGCTGGGAGGAAGGTTGCAATTTTAGGGTTTTATATCATAAAATCATCAAAGATTAGGGCTGGAAGGGACCTTGAGAAGTATCAAGTCCAGGTCCTTCTGTTGAGGCTGGACCAGCAAAGTTAGATCAGAGGTGGACAAACTATCGCCTGCACGACCCTTCCTTCTGGCCCACGAGCTCCTGCCGGGGAGCGGGGTCAGCACAGGCTTGCGGAGGAACCAGCCCAACTCCCCGGCAGCGCCGTGAGTGGGGCGGAGGCTAGCCCCTGGCCCCTCCCCTTTTGCTCCCCTCCCTTCCCTGCTTCCCACGCAGTCACAGTTCCCCCAGCACCTGGGGAGCGTGGCTGCAGCTCCGGCCGGGCAGCGTGGCCATAGCGCCACCAGACCTGGTGCTCCAGGGTGGCGCAGTCAGGGGGCGGGGAGCCAGGGCTCCCTGGGGGGGGGCAAGTGGGGCAATTTGCCCCAGGCCCTGGGCCCCGCAGGGGCCCCACAGGGGCCCCTTGAGCCCTGGCTGAGAATCCCTTCCCTCGGTACTCACCTGGTGGCGGTCCGGGTCTTCAGCTGCACTTTGTTGGCTGGTACTTCAGTGCTGCCAAAGATGTGGAGCGAGTGAAGGACCCACTGCTGCCGCCGCCACTGCAGACTCGGAGAGAGTGAAGGACCCGCTGCCGCTGCAGACTCAGAGCACCGCCCACTAAGTACAAGTGCCGCAGCGGGTGGCTCCTTTTTTGATGTCTGCTCCCCCGCTTTGCCCCAGGGCTCCTGAATCCTCTGAGTGGCCCTGCAGGGAGCAGGGGGAGTTCGGGGGGGGTGAGAAGCGGGGAGGGTTGTAGGGGGGCAGTCAAGGGGCCTGGGTCCTGCTGCTGGGGACAGGGGCAGAACTAGCCAGGACTCCTCTGCACTCCCAGCATGCTTGGCCCCTGTCCCCAGCAGCCAAGCCCAGACAGGTAGCGAGCCCTGCCCTACTGCCAGGGAGAGCGGCCAAATGAGCAGGGGAAATGCACAGGGAAGGACTGAGCCCCCCTTTCCCCCACTCCACAGGTAACGTGGGGCAGGGAGAGCAGGAACTGTTGGATAGGAGACGGTGGGGGGGCCAGGGGTGGGAAGCAGGGGAGATTGGATGGGGGAGGGGGTCCTGGGGGTGGTCAGGAGTAGGGAGCAGGGGGGATTGGATAGGAGACGGGCATCCCAGGGGGATGGTCAGGGGACAGAGATCAGGGGTGTTTCGATAGGATTTGGGAGTCCCGGGGGGCAGTCAGGGGTGGGGAGCAGGGGGGGCTGGATGGGAGCAGGGGCCAGGCACGCCTTGCTGTTTGCGGAGGCTTAGCCTCCCCCAGGCTTCCCTACCCAACCCTCCATACAATTTCTGTACCCGATGTGACCCTAGGGCCAAAAAGTTTGCCCACCTCTGACCTAGACCATCCCTGACAGGTGTTTGTCCAGCCTGTTCTTAGAAACCTCCACAACCCCCCTCAGAGGCCTGTTCCAGAGCTTAATGACCCGGATAGTTAGACAGCTTTTCCTAATCTCTAATCTGAACCTCCCTTATGCATATTAAACCTGTTTCTTCTCCTCCTACCTTCAGGGGAGATGGAGAACAATGATCATTTTCCTCTTTATAACAGCCCTTAACATAGTTGAAGACTGTTATCAGGTCCCCCCCACAGTCTTCTTTTCTCAAGGCTGAACATGTTCAGGTTTTTTTAACCTTTCCTCACAGGTCGGGTTTTCTAAACCTTTTATCATTTTTGTTGCTCTCCTCTGGACTCTCTCCAATTTGCCCACATCTTTCCTAAAGCGTGTCCCCCAGAACTGAGTGCAGTACTCCAGCTGAGGCCTCACCAGTGCCGAGTAGAGCAGAACAATCACCTCCCATATCTTACATACAGCGCTCCTATTAATACACCACGGAATCATATTAGCCTTTTTTGCAGCTGCATCACACTGCTGACTCACGTTCAATTTGTGATCCACTATTACCCCCAGGTCCTTTCCAGTAGGTCTCCTGCCTAGCCACTTACTCCCCATTTTGTAGTTGTGCATTTGATTTTTCCTTCCCAAGTGAAGTGACAGACAGACAGTCCAGCAGCAGCATCCTTTTCCCTCCAGCAATGCACCATAAACAGCGCCCATGGACCTAGGTTTGAACCTACTGGTCTAGAGATGAGAGGGCTATTAACTGAGTCATGTTTCAAGGCACACCTGGAAGTACCTGTGCTAGGAAGACTTTCTGCCCTGAATCCAGATTCTCTGCTGGGGTAAAACAGCATAGCTTCATTGGAGTCAAGGGAGCGATGGTTATTTATAATAGTGCACAATCTGGTCCCTGGTTCCAGACCAATGGGATCTGGGTAAGTCAGAACATTCAGATTCATTGGGACCACGCAGCAAGGTTCAGTTGAACAAGTGCTCAGTTGCTTTGTTGGACTGGTCCTAAAGCACTGTTGGGGAGAGGCAGGCCAGGGAAGAAGAAGAGTGACTGAGCATAAGGGATTGATGGTCACCAGGCACCTACACCTGATGCCATCAGCCAGCACCTTTAGGCGTACCGCAGCATTCTGTGCTCAGCATTCGGCGCAGCATTGTGCCCACAGCCCACTGCAGCCCCTCCCTTGCCTTTTCTCCTGCTCCCCTAACAAGGTGACCCCGCCCAAAGGTACTGAGTCCCGGGGTGTCTCACAGCCTCCACTACCCCCTGCCCCAAACAACACTAGTTAAACACAGACTAGAAAGAACATGCAGCTGGGAGACAGAGCCTGAAAAGGGCGGGGAGAGAGTTTGCTGGGAAACAGCAACTCTGCGGCAGAAAATATTTCCAAAGGAGGCAGGGCGTGATTGCAGCCATACAGGAGGCAACTGCTTTCTTTAGCTGGGGGAAGCAACGAGGAGGGAGTTGTTGCAGAGGAGAGCGAGCGAGAGGCGGCTTTCTGAGCCAGTTTGACTATGATTGATGGCACTGTGCTGTATCCTCACTGATGTAGAAAATTAGAGAGAGATCGCTTCAGATATTGGCCCATCTGAGCGACTTGTTGTGTCCATCTCCGGTACCTAGCAGAGCCTCCGGGGAGCTCCCCCCTCCAGCTTGTTGGCTCATTATTCAGACTGCTGAACTAGGAAAAGCACCACGACTTCTCTTCTTTGCTCTTCTGCTTGTCTTGTGAAGGCGTAAGCAGCTTCTCATGGCTTTCTTAACTTAACCACTTGAGGGAAAATTCATTTCTCCTGCTGGGCAAAGTTATCTTGGGTTTGTTGGGTTTTTTCCCCAGGGTTCAGAAGTGACAGGAATCATTTAGTCTGCAAGAGCTTTCCTCAAAAACAGTGGTTCAGACTCAGCCCTGGGGTAACTCTATTGTTGGCACAAGCACAAATCATGCAAATAATAATAAATAATAATGATAATTAATAATGGAGTTACACTCAGGATGAATTTGTTCCAGCCAGTGTGTTCCAGCTCTTTTGTACTTTCCCTTCCTTATTCTGTCTGTCCCCTGTGGCTCTCTGTCTTTCTTTCTTTCTCCGCTGGTAGCTAGTTTGTCTTTCTGCCCCTTTCTCCATTTGAACTGTCTGTCCCGTTCTTCCTCCCTACACCCATCTGTGGCTCTGTCAATCCTGGACTTTTCTGTCATGTACTCAAGATTTTTCGAAATGTTCCATCATTTTGGAAAGAAACCAATGAAATAATCACACCTGGCCCCTACACGCTGCGTTTCACCTCTGGATCTCAAAAACACTTTACATGGGAGGGTAAGGATCCCCATCCCCATTTCACACCCAGGGAGGCTGAGGCACGGAGACTCACCCAAAGTCATACAGTGGGTCAATGGCTAAAAGAAGACTAGAACCCACAGCTCCTGATTCCGCACTTTCCACAGGTCCACGCTAGTCCCATTGGGAAATGAGTTGAACTTGCTGCAGATTCCTTGACAGCTCCTAAGGTGATCAAATATACATCACACCTTCTGGATGTGGCTCACGATCCCCTTATCTGTTACCCCTTCTTGCCCCTGGGTTTAGTAGCTGTTTAGCTCTCACCGGGTTCCATCCCTCAGTGATGCTTTCTGGATCCTTACCATCTTCTGGCTCTCATTAGCCAATCTTGCCCTGTCCTCTGGCAGCAGGCCTGTCTGTGCTCTCTGCCATGTCATGTACTTGATAATAAGCAAGGGCAGGAATCACGAACAGTGATTTATTTGGAAGGAGAAACTCATGGCCACTCTCTACATTAGCCATTGTTTGGGCCACACACAGGCCGTTAGACTTGTAACTGCTCACATCCGGTCTGAATCTGGCCCCTCAGTTTTAAACACCCAATATCTTTCCTGGCAGGGACTCTATCTCATTCCCCCATCCTCTAGATTCCAGTGGTTTCTGTTATTCCCTGGGGCAGGATGTGGACACAGCCGGGCAAAGATCATGAAGCGATTAAGCTTGGTCTGCAGATCTGAGATGTCTGTCTGCCCCCCTTACATTCCTACAGCTGCTATCAATAGATCACTGGGTGTATACCCTGGATATCACCACGCAACATGCTGGGAGCCTCAATGTGGCATTATGCATGACATATGCACTTTAAAAATAGATTCTGCTTAAAGAGATATTACAGGCACCAGCAAGAGGCCAGACCAGGGCATCTTACACCTTGACAACCTCCAGCTGAAGGGATGCCCCTTTAGGGCTGTTGTCACTCAGGCATACATCAGAGAAGTCTAACAGGATGCAAACCCTGCCCCTGCTGCCGATGAATTCAGCTGGGCTGGAGCTGAAAAAATCTAGGCTAACATATATAGGATGGACAGGGAAGCGCTCCAAGCATAATCTGCCTATTTACACTTGAACATGCCGCTGTGCACGCCATTCCCAGGAGCAAAAACACCTCAGCCACCAGAACTGACTCCAACCAGGTGCCTGAATGGAGGGAATATGGACCAGGGGAGGCATCGGGCCACAAACATACGCACAAAGACCTTTGACCGCTCCTAGGCCAGCTCTCCCCAGACATCAGGAAGAAGTTAGAAAGCAGAGGAACATAGAGGAGGGGAGAAATAAGATTAGATACATCCCCTGGCTGGGAAGATATTGGATATTTACAACCAGTAGGTGAAGTTAGGACTGTGGAGCATTTATCTAGCTGAAAGACAAGAGCACAAAGGGTGCCCACCGTCTGCTGTCCTTCGCCCCCCACCCCCTGGCTGAAGTCAGTGGAGTGAGCCAGGTGTAGCAAGGACAGTCTCTGACTGCGAGAGAGGCTGGAACACATGAGGCATTTGCAAAAGAAAGGCAGGAAGGAGACAGATGAGTGTACAATGCAGTGTAGCGTGCAGGGCTGCTCGGCTCAATCAGACGTAATGGAAATCTATGGCACGGAGCTAGCAACTACACATGTATCCCTTTCAGGCCCATTTGTTACAGCCGCTGTAAGTGTCAGCGCTCCGGTTCGGAGGGGAGGAGAGGGGATCATTAACAGAGAGACGTCAGCAGGAATGCATCCCCAGCTGGCCCTTACGCCTCACTGCCACTCTTCAGCCCAGAGCCCATGGCGATCCCTTTTCTTCTGAGTGTCCGTGGCCACCTATGGTGCATCATCCATCAGGTGACTCTAAGACTGGGCTTGCACGGGCATCACTCCCAGCAGGTCAGGCCCCTGCCCTGCACACATAGCTCTGTGACAGAAGAGTCCAGCTACGCTCTTGTTGTCTGCACCATTCTCAGTACCGGGTTTACAATGGCACCACGGTGCTGGGCCCACACTCAGATAGGCCTCCGGCACCTGGACTGGGGCCCCGCTGCCCCATGCAAGTGGAGGGCAGGGCCTCGGAGGGAAGAGGCCAACCAGGGATGGGGCCTCGGGGCAGAGCACAGGCAGGGCCCTCGTGCAGAAGAGCCTGAGTGGGGGGCAAGCACTGGGGGCCACAAAAGATTAATCCAGCCCTGACTGTTCTACTGCACACTGTAAAGCCAGGGCCAAAATGAAAGCCATTTCCCAGTCTTCGTCATTCTGACTTGTATTACAGTAGAGCCTAGAGGCCCCAGCTGAGATGAGATCCCCATCATGTTATGCTGTACAAACGCACAGCAAGGCAGTCCCCATATCAAAGAGCTTATAATCTAAGTAGGCAAGACAGCTAAAGGATAGGAGGGGAAACTGAGGCATGGAGTTGTAAAAGGACTTGCCCAAGGTCACATGCAGAGCTGGGAACAGGCCCTTGACTCTCAGCCAGGGGCCCTTCCCACTGAGTGTGCAGCTCTCATTCTGAAAATCACCTGGGAGCGTTTGAATGGCCAAGAAGTAGGAAAGGGTCTAGAGCCAGCTGATGTGTCGCCAAGGGAGTGAAGAACCCCCAGTGACAAAGAGAGCAATGGTGACTAGGGTGCAGGAGGAGAAGTTATCTGAGGCTAAAGGAGAGGCGTGGGCTATGTCGAGCTCTTGGCATGCAGTTCCAAAAGAGCTGTGCCTGGCCCCAGGAAGTCTGTTGCAGAGACAGGGAAAAAACTGAGGTCTCTTGACTTCTACTGCTGTTCTCTAACCATTAGACCCTATTCCCTACCATTACAGAGGCAGCATCTAGCCTCACTGGAAGCTGAGAGTCCCAGAAGTGGCACAAGAGCGCCCAAACTCTAGCTCAGTTTTGCAGACCTTAGGGGCTCTAATAGTCTGAATACACAACTGGGACCAGGTTGTCAGCTGGTGCATGGCAGCGATGCTAATTTACACCAGCTGAGGATCTAGCCCCTGGGCTTTTTGGTACTCACCTGAACTAAACTTCTGAGATGTCATCCTTGAAGCACACCTGTGCAGTGGAAGTAAATACGCTGGAGAACTCTAAGGCAGGACTTAGCTGCCATCACTGAATTCCTGCTCTGGGGTGGAGCAGAGCGGTGGAGAGGAAAAACTCTTGGAAGTGCACACAATACAAGGTGTTGCAGTTCAGCCCAGGAGCCGGGATATGAGCGATGGGGGGCAGGGATAGGATCTGGAACATGGGGGCATGAGATGTGGTTTCCATTGTCAAGACTCTGAATGCTGAACAGGGCTAGAAACTGCAGACTCACCTCCCCGACAGCTTCCATAAGAGCCCACAGGTTCCTCACTTCCCAGTGCAACCGCCCCTTTCTCCTGGAACTCCCCAGGAGCTCCTAAGCAGCCACACAGCCAAACCATGGAGCAGTAGTGAGAGCTTGTCCTGCTGAGCAACCATTACTAGGTAAGGTGGCCATGAGATATCAGCAGGAGCTCTGCCTTGTGTGACACTGGTGTGCTTCCACCTACAGAAAGAGAGGAGAAACAATCCATCCACACCAGGGATTTTCATCCTCTCTCTCTGCAGCTCCAAATTCACCTGCTGATTTCTCCCCTGACCCCCTGGCCCACTAGTGTGTGACCCAGCTTCCATGGCACTTCCAGGGCTCCAGGCAGGAGAGAGGTTTCTCTTTATCTCTGTGGCCTTTTCTCCTCTCCCAACTGCTAGCAGAAGTAGACAACTCCACTCTTTAGCTCTCCCTCATGGCTGCCTGGAGCAGGGAAAGAGTCTAGGGGCTGCTGAGAAAAGCAGGAACTTCCCCACTCTACCCCACAGTTACCCAGAGTCTCTCTCTCTTTCTTCCCCCTTCCCCACAGGGACAGCATCCATCCCCTCTTGGGCACTGCCCAAGCCACTCCCACTCTGCCTCCCGCACAGGGATCAAGCAGATTCCTCCTGGGGCTAGTTTACTGCTCACCCTGCTTAAGAGGAGGCAGAGCAAGAGATGTACCTGTGGGCAATGAACTGGCAGGAGATGGTGGAGCACCCTGGTTGGGACCCCCCACAAGGAGCATTGGGATCACCACCCCAAGGTCAGAAAGCCCGGGCTATGGAATGGGGATCTGTTGTGACTCACTGATGGTTATGGGACCAATTCTCCTTGCAGACTGGTGTAAATCAAGAATAATCCCACTGAGCTCCATGGTTAACACCAGCATGAAAGCAGGGTCAGTGAGAGGAGAATCAGGAGCTCATACCAGGCTGCACCCCTCAAGGGGAATTAGTGCTAAGGCCTGGGTCCCATGCTTGTATTTAGATGTCTGACCCCTCATGTACCTACACCAAGGCAGAGTGCAGAACTGAACAGAGCATGGGTGCGGGTGCCAAAGACTCCTGAGTTCAAACCCTACCTCCACTCATTCTGACCGTGCTGAGATCCTCAGCTGGGGTAAACTGCCTGCTATGGAGTTACACTGATTCACACCAGATGAGGATCTGGCCCCTTGAGTTCAAACAACAGTGCCCTAAGTTTGGCACCTATACCAGGTGCCTGATTATCAAATGCCTCGAGAACTCTCTGGCCTCCCATTTGGCTTCAACTTCCCTGCACCTCACTTTCCCAGGCTGTGAAATGGGGATATACCTGGGCCTTAATTTGTCAATATTTGCAAAGCACCCATCCAGTCCTGAAATATGGAGGTGCTGGATAAATGCAAAGTCTCAAGATTTGTAGGCAGTTGTGGGACAATATATGTAATTATTTCGCTATCTAACCTTAGACAATCCAGCCAAGATTTTCCATTTGGGGGTTGAGGCCCAGCATGAGGCTTGCTGATTTACACTGGGTGAGTGCTCCACATTTCCCAAAGATCAGGCCCCTTTAAGGCATCTCAGGTTGGGAGCCAAAAATGGAAGCACACCCCTTCCCCCCCAAAAAATCACTGTGGGGGTTTTGGCCTCTGTGTTACAAAAGCTAAGGGGATGCAAGGCAAGCTTCCAGGGCCTTTATCATACAGGCAGGACACTAATAAATAGTGAACAAAGAAAATTAAACTGTAGCCAGAACAGTTAAAGTAAATGCAAACCATCACAAGCAGTAAGGCTTTGAAAACAAACATACACACACTGGTGCTGCCAAGTCTCCTTTCTAAATGGTGGCGGCCAATTCTCCTATGCCCAAGGTATCACCGCTAGGAATGTTGGTTCACACACATACACACCCCCTTCTCTCCCATTGCTAATGACTCTCTGGGCTATTTCCTCCAGCGCCAGCTAATAGCTGGAAATTAGCATGGAAATGATGACTTGCTATTAATGAGATCTTGGCCTATCAGGCTCCCAGCACAGGAAGTGATAGGCTGTGATTTTCCCCCACGTAGTAACACAGGAGAGCATTAGATGTGCTGAGGTTATACTGGTTACTAGGAGAGTGTTATACCCACCTCTGCTCCCCCATCACACACAGAAGCTCACCCTGTGTCCACCATGCAGCAGTTTGCATCTGTTTGGGAAAATACAACAGTGGCCCCTACCCGCAGGAGCATTGAGAGCATGCAAAGCGGACTGATGCTCCCATGCTGAGAACACAGCAGTTCTTAGGTGGCTAAGAATCAAGTAGCCCCTCTCACGGCCATTGGGGTCTAGTCAAGGCTTGACTAGACCTAGGTGCAGCAGAAACAATAGCGACAGCCTCTTCCCCAGATGGACATGGCGGGAGAGCTGCCCAATGAGCAGGCTCCCCAAGAGATGGTAAGCTGTCTGGGGCAGGGGGTGTCTGTTCTGGGTTCATACAGCACAATGGGGATCCAGTCCATGGTTGGGACTCATGGCCATTGTGGTAATACAGTCATAAAGTATTGAGCCAGGTCTTCAGCTTGTGTAATTCAGCATCGACTTCAGTGGATGCCAGCTGGGGATCAGGCTCTTTATCCTGCAGGACCAACCTGTTATTTGGAGCACTGTGCAGGTCAGAAGTGACACGAGTTTGGTGGGTCTCAGCCTGGTCTCTGCTGATTGTTCATCTGCTTCTCAAAACCTCTGCCCAGCTAGTCCTGCCTGGCAGCTTCTCCCCGCCCCATTAAACGATTGACCCACCCCTCCACCAACTTCCAGGTCTGCTCCAGCTGCAGCTGTGTGGGCAAAGGGACGTTCATTCAGCTAGCCTGCCCCCATGCCACGTGATGCTTCCTGGTAGGTGAGGGCAAGGGGAGCAGCCAATGAATCAGATTGTAGGGGGCAACAGGATCGGAGTAGAACCAATGGACAGAGCAGTCTATCTATCTATGGTAGCCCCCCATCACTGCAGTATGGCTAAGCCGTGCCAATACTACCCAATAAGCAGCTACCACAGCTACATAGCTATTTATACCCATGCTGGGCATGACATCCCTCACTCATAGTGCAGACGTAGGCTGTCAGTGGCTCTCAACCTTTCCAGACTACTTTCCAGTGGCCTTTCCTGAGTCTGATTTGTCTTGTGTACGCCAAGTTTCACCTCACTTAAAAACTACTTGTGACACTGTATGGAATCTGGGGGACACTTTAGGATATTATGAATACCAATATTGTAAAATGGCAATGTGTTGTGCCAGATATGCCGTGTAAGGTAGCTGCGAAAATGTTATAATTTGCCAAGTATGATCATTTTGTTTATATGTTTGTATTATCTTTGTATTATGAGTTATAGACATATAGGGTATAACTGTATTTCCAAACTTGTGCTGTGTTTCTGGGTGACACCCGCAGAGGGAATGGCATCAGCAGCAGGCTGCTTGATGGCCCATAAAGGGACATCAGCAGTACAGTGAACCCACTGAAGGAGCCAAGGGCTACACCTTACGACTCAGCAAGGCATGCAGGGGCATGCCTATGGAGACAACTCTAAGGCCTTTCAGTGCCATGTGCTGGGCAGCTTGTGTTTGAAACAAAGGAAGTACCAGACCAGACACATGGCAAAAGGATGATAAAGGGCAGCTGCATCATCTCCATTTTCTCTTCAGTCCTGCTTCTTGCTTCCGGATAACTTTTCTACAAATGAAGCTCTGAACAAAGGACTGAATGACCCATCCAAGCTGTGGATGTGTTCCAGAGGGATTTTCAAGTCAACAAACTCACCAATACTGCTAAGGACCTGAAGTCTTTGTATGTATGTGATTTAACAACTCTCTTCTTGTTCTTTCTTTTTTCTTTATAATAAACCTTCAGTTTTAGACACTAAAGGATTGATTGGCAGCATGGTATTTTGGGTAAGATCCAAACCTGTACTGACCTGGTAATATGGCTGATCCTTTGGGGTCAGAAGAACATTTTGTATATGTGAGCAGAGTTTTTTAAATAACTTCTCACTCTACTGGACCTAGGTGCTGACTGGGAGCCAGAGAACAGAAATGCAATGAAGGGGGCTGTGTGATTTCTTTTTTGCTTCTTGATAACCAGTGTGGGGAATCAAAAGCACAGTTTGTAACCGGCTGGGGAGTTTAGCTTCAGTGTTACCCACCAGTCTTGGGAGTAGCTGCTCTCCCTTTTGCAGCCTGTCCTGACCTTGACATTTCCAGTGAGAGTTGCCGTAGCCACACTGGGTCACTACTTACTTACAAAAATCAGACATAAAAATACAAAAGTGTCACAGCACACTGGTACTGAAAATTCACTTACTTTCTCATTTTTACGATATAATTATAAAATAATTCATTTGGAATATAAATATTGTACACCTCTACCTTGATATAACGCTGTTCTCAGGAGCCAAAAAAATCTTACAGTGTTATAGGTGAAACGGTGTTATATTGAACTTGCTTTGATCCACCGGCGTGCGCAGCACCCCCCCACCCCCCCGGAGCACTGCTTTACCGCGTTATATCTGAATTCGTGTTATACTGGGTCACATTATATCGGGATAGAGGTATACTTATATTTCAGTGTACAGTATATAAAGCAATATAAACAAAATATTGTCTGTATGAAATTTTAGTTTCTACTGACTTTGCCAGTGCTCTTTATGTAAAACTAGAGTCCATGTACCCTGTTGAAGACCTGTGTACCCCCAGGGATATGCATACCTCTGGTTGAGAGCCACTGGGCTAAGTGACTTGCCCAAGGTTATACAGGATGTCTGTGGCAGTGCAGGGAATTGAGACCAGAACTCTAAAGTCCTAGAGAAGTGCCCTAACCCCTGGGCCATCTTGCCTCTGACAAGACAAAGCAAGGAGCGATGCAATGTATTTACCTGAGGGTATGGCACGAGACTGACATAGGAAGCCCCATTACTTCTTAACTAATAGACCGTGGGAAACAGACTCACAGTGGGAAGGAGATGGAAGGACAGGCTATATCTGCTTCTAACGTCTATTAGAAACACATGGTGGGTGAGGTAATATCTTGTACTGGACCAGCTCCTGTTGGTAAGAGAGAGAAGCTTTTGAGCTTACACAGAGCTCTTCTTCAGGTCTGGGAAAGGTACTTAGACTGTCACAGCTAAATGCAAGGTGGAACAGATCGTTTAGCATAAACAGTTAACACATATTTCAAGTAGTTAACATATATTCAAGGTGAAGTGGCCAGTTTATACCTCTCCAGTCATTAGGGGGAAAGGAGGAAAAAAGGCTGTTATAATAAACCATAAATCCAGCATCTCTATTCAGTCCATGATTTCTAATGTCTGGCAAAGTTATGAATTTAAGTTCCCAGACTCATCTTTTGAAGGTGCTGAGTATGAGGCCTGAGAGGTCAGGTATAGAGTGATCACTTTGTAAAAAGGGTTCACCCACAGGTGACTATGGGGTTTTTGTATTTACCATTTTCCTGTGTGAGTTCTTTCAAGAGTGTAGTGGTTGTCAGGTTTCACCCACATAGTTATTATTGGGACATTTAGTGCACTGGATGAGAGGCACCTCATGTTGTAATAGGAATGTGTAGGACCCATGCAGGAGCGGCGCCAGGGTTTTTGGCGCCCTAGGCAGGGGTCCTTCTGCGCTCCCAGTCAGCGGCAATTCGGCAGTGGGGGGGTCCTTCCGCGCTCTCAGTCTTCGGGGCACTTCAGCGGTGGGTCCCAGAGCGAGTGAAGGACCCGCCACAGAATTGCCGCCGAAGACCCGGAGCGTGGAAGGACCCCCCACCGCCGAATTGCTGTCGAGGGTGGCAAAATGCCGCTCTCCCAAATCCTGGTGCCCTAGGCGACCGCCTAGGTCACCTAAATGGAAGCCCCGGCCCTGGACCCATGGATCTTGAAAGGTGTTTGTGGGGAGTGTTGATCATTTACGCCTGAGGGAATTAAACATTCTGCACTAAAAAATATTTTAAAACTCTGCAGTGGAGATATGCCTACAGGTTTTACATCTGTTGTTCTGGCAGGGTCTGGTCCCACTTTGAGATGGTCTGTGAGGAGCTTGCTTCTGCTGATAAGCGTGGAGTGGTGGAGGGGTTATTTGAAGGCCAGAAGTGGGGATTCAGGAAAGATTTCTTTCAGGAAGATGTCCCCATTGGGTATGGATTGTAGTTGTTTGATGAGACCTGTGTGGGTTCCAGCATAGGGTGGTAGGTGACAACTATGGATGTGCAGTCAAAGGGAGTTTTATTTCCGTACTGAAGCAGGTTCTCTTGGGGGATTTTAATGACCTGTTCCATCATGTGATTTACTTCTCTGGTGGGGTGTCTTTGTTTGGTGAAGGCAGTTGTAAGTGAATTAAGGATTACATCCCAGACTTTCTCCTCAGAGCATATTCTGTGGTAGCTGGCTGTAGCTAACAGATTTCTTGGTGTGTTTGGGGTGGTTACTGGGTCTGTGTCCTGCTTGTGAGAATGGTCAATGGCACAGTGCAGACCTGCTTCTAACAGACATGGTGAGAAATGGGTGTTGAATCCAATACAGTCTGTAGTTTCCATTGGCCTTGGGTTAGCATGACTACAAACCTTGCTCATAACAGCTGCTTTCTTGGCTTTTACTGGCATTGTGGTATGTATCAGGCCTCAGAGTGGTTTCTATAATCCAAACAAACACAAGAGCCATGTGTCATCTTAGAAAAAGAGAGAAGCAGGACAGCCCTTATGGACTAAAGATAGGCACAGATCTGACCCATTCAAGAGTCACAACTGACCTCAGCCTTAGTATCCCCATCATGGTGTGAAATGCAAGTTGACAGTGATATTGTGAAGGAACACAGAAAGGCACAGACTCCACCCAATCCTCTTGGGGCACACATAGCAAGATCTCAGTCATTTTCTGATTCAAGGTGTAGTGGATACTTCATAGCAAATAATTCAGTGACTGGATTTCATCCTTTTTCTGACCAGGGAGCCCTCTTTCCTTGAACGTACTCGCTATTCCAAATTCCAACTGGTCAGTTCTGCGAGTTTTATTTTCATCTGTGGCTTGACTGCCAGCTGTTTGCTATGAATATTTAGATCTCAATAGTAGCCATTCAAGCAGAGGTCAGTCCCACCTCAACTAACCTATAAGAAATGCATGAAACTTACTTACTGCTATGTATTGTCTGCATGGCTCCTGGTGTCAGAGCCCTGAAGCGCATGCGCACGTGCACGCGCGCGCACACACACACACACACACTAATTCATACCCTGCTCCATTCCCTTCTGCAGGCTTCCCCATTTATTATGGAAACCAATTTGTCTTTGACCTCACTGGGAGATGCATCAATGCTAGCAAACTACACATGCTCATCCACCCTTCCCCTAGGCCCTGTTACTGCCCATGCATACAGCTCCCTAAAGGGAAGAGAAATGTTGAATCAGATGCAGAGAGAAGGTAGAAGGGACCCATGGGCATTGCGGTATATGAAGCTTCCTCTGACATAAGCCTCCCTCAAGGAACAGACACAGGAACGAGCAGTGAAGTGCAACTAAGGTTACCGTTGGGACTTGATAGAAATGTCACCCAACAAGAAACATTCCAAGAAAGTTGCCTGGGAGGAAATCTTCGGTTCATAATAAAACTGTCACAGCAGCCACCTTGGATCCTCTCTCCTCTCCTCTTCCCTTCCCAACCCCTATTCTTTTATTGGCTTCTTTTCCTTTAATAACCCAGCAGTTCTCTTAGGGAGAATGCCTTGCCTCTGAGTTCGGCTGCCTGAGATCGTAGAGCAGAAACAGGTCTACCACTGGAGGGATGTGCAAAAGCCATCTGCAGTGCTGGACTCGGGGCTGGGGGACAAGATTTCCCAGTGATTCTGGCTGGCTCAGTTCTTGGAGGCCCAGTTTGAGATACCTCAAAGGGGCCTGATTTTTCAGACCTTCTCTACCTTTAATGATGCTAATATGCAGCTCTGACCTAGCACCTTTCATTCCACAGAGCAAACTGGTGTTTTACAAAAGAAGTCTGTATCATTATCCCTATTCTACAGAATGGGAAACTGAGGCACAGAGCTGCAACATGATTGCCCAAGATCACCCAGCAGGCCAACGGAGGACTGGAATCTAAGTTTCTTTAGTGCCAATCCAATGCGTGATCCACTAGGCCACACTGCCTCCCTTTGGGATCCAAACAGGGAAGAACCCAAAATCACTTGTGAGAATCTTGGTCACACAGTCCTTGAGCCAAGGAGTCCCAAGAACTGTGATTGGGCTTGGGTGGAAGGGTGCATTATGCCCTCTATACCCCTATATGCTCCTCTACAGCCTAGCCCCTCAAGTGCTTTGGGGTTCTCCTGGATGGAAGATGCTGTATAAATGTGACAGAGAGGAGGTAATGGGAACAATATGCAGGTAAGAAGGAGGATGAGAATCACAAGGGAAAGGGGAGAAAAGGCAGAGGAGGGATGCGGAAGAGTCATAGTGACTCAGTCTCAGCCTTTGAAAGGGCACAGGCTCACCTTCACACGCCGGGGAAATGTGCTGTGCGAGTGCAGTACTGCATGCCACCCCAGCAGAACAGGGCTGGGGGAAGGGCAGAGATGCTAATAACCATTTGCAAGGAGTTAAAAATCTCCAGGGTGGCCTAACCTTTTGCAAAGGAATGTGACGTGCAAATTAAATGCTTGCCCTCTGCCTGGGTGGGGCGGAATTGAACAAGGTGTCCTTCAACCTCCAGTGAGAGAGACCGGACTGTGCCATCATTCCAATCCTCCAACCCCAGGGAGTCAGGGAGGCCAGGGACATCAGAGCATTTACAGCAGCAACAGGGAAATGCCATGCTGTGTCAGAGGCAAAGCCAGCCTGCCTAAGGAGTCCCCATTGCCACAGGAAGCCACCCCTGGGTTCCGTCTCCCTGTGTGCTGGGGCCAGATGGAGAAAATTGCTTCCTGTCCCAGAAGTGAAGGGAGAACACCAATCCCAGCAGCTCAGTATAAAGAGAGAATCTGTCACCATACCCATTCCTGTGCCTGAGGAAGCCAGTGCTTCTTTGGGGTGGTGGGTAGGGGAGGGACCTAGGAGACCTGTGTTATATGCCTAGCTCTGCTGTGAGACCTGGAGCAAGTCGCCTGTCCTCTCTTTCTGCATCTCATCCTTTGCCTGTCTTGCCTGCTAGATTGCAAGGTCTTGTGAGTAAGGGCTCCCTCTCACTACGTGATCATATGCTGCCTTGTGCAAGGAGACCCTGAGCACAGCCGAGGCCTCTAGGAGCTACCATACTATAAATAGTCATCATAATCTCCTCTTTCTGGAATTGAACACAGGACTTCACAGCATAGCCTAGTTACAGTTGTGTGATAGGCAGATAGTGTAGATGCCGGGTCAGTGTGCTAGGAATCAGGAGTGTAGCTCTGCTCCTGATTTGCTCTGGGACCTTGGGTGGGTTACCTAACCTTCCTGTGCCTCAGTTTACCCCCTCTATACAATGGACACAATACGGCCCTACCTCACAGGGATGATGCGTGGCCTAATTCATAACAGCCTGTCAAATGTTTTGGAGGTGCTAGAGAAGCACCAAGTGTCAATACTACAGGCAGCCTCCCCAGGACACACTTCTCTATACCATGCCCCTTGTGACCTACTCTATCATCTCCCTCCCAGTGACAGCATGTACTGGAAGTATTAAGGGGGTTACCCAATTCTGCAGGAGTTGGAAGAGCTGGAAAGCTTGGGGAACGGCTTTGCCATGTGTACTGTGGCTGCTTACACGCTATGGATTAAAGTTAATGGGTTTGAGGCCCCTGAATCCCCTAGGACACTGAAAGTCTCAGCCTGGAACTCCATGTCTTGTCACAGGGAATCCATGTGTTGAACTCCTTGACAGAACAGTGAGAATCAGAGGGCCTAAGAATCCCCTATGTAAAAACCATGCCTTGGTACATTCTCCCTGCTGCCCCAGGGGAACCCCTTTGGGCCACACAGCTCCCTGACTGCGACGCGCTCCCAGCGCATCATTTCTCCAGCTTCCAAGTGATTGATGGAGTGGGGACGAAGGCAGCTCGACTCCTAGCATGAGTGCTAGCTGGCAGACAAAATCCAGTCCAAACAACCCCATCAGGCTACAAACATGCTCTTTATCCACTCCACAGCTGTTTCTTGCATCTGGATGTGCCAAGCACTCAAGAAGCAGCATCTGGCAGTGACTCCTTCATTAGCTGTTTCATACATGTGCTCACATCAGTCACAGGGAGCCGGCCAGGCCGCTGCTGACCATATGGGGCTAGAATGTGCTTCATCTATGTCAGGTTCTTCCAGCAAATGAAAATGTTTCTCCCATGCGCCCCCGGACCCGTTTCTTCAATCCCAGCCTAGGTGAGATTGAAGGCTAATCTCCTTCCAACTCTTGGTGAAATGGCACTCGTGACAAGGGTTATGTATGCAGCCTTCCCTAGAGTCAGCCCTTTAATGGCTCTGGTAAGACACCTCCAGATGTTTTCAGATTATAAATGAATTCCTATTGCAACTAAAGATGAATCTGGAATGTGTGTCCTGAAAATCCACTTAAACTCATGCCATCTGTGACTAGAGACCAATCTCCCAGAATTCGACTCTTTCTGCTCCCCCTCAAAGCTGTTCTTGCATTGGGCTGTTGATGCTTAAGGATATGGATGGGTCACATACCGCGCCACACTCCTGTCTGCTCAGTAGCCAATTAGAGAGAACAAATAGCTCTGCATGTGCGCTCACTGCTTCTGACCACCTGCTGGAAGGGATGTGAAACCTGGTCTTCCTTCGAGATGGAGCGCAGGTGGTTTGTGTAGTTCATTACTGTGTGAGGAGATAGAGGAGCGGGGGCTGTGGGGGTGAAATAGGATGGAGACTGTAAAAGTAACTGGAGTGCTTGGCTAGGTAAGAGCTGCTAAATGGAAAGAAACCTTAATTTCCTTTTCCTGGTGTTTTCTGTGAAATTGTCTCTTTACACATCCTCTCCATTTGGAATAAGGCAGCGGCTGAAGTGGGCAGATGAGGAATGTGGTGGAGGGGGAGGAGACAGTCCAAGTAAAGAAGAACAATTCCTAGCTCATACATAGCATTTCCCATCCCTAGATTCCACAGGATCATCAGGATCAGTACTGCCATTCTATAGCTGGTGAAATTGAGGCAGAAAAGTGATACATCTTGCCCAACCTCACCCAGCCAGTCAGTGTCAGAGGCAGGACTAAAACATACATCTCAGTCCCAGGCCAGTGCTCTACCCACTGGACAATACTGCCTGTTCTGTTTCTGCTCTTTCCCTTATTAGCACCTTTGAGGATGGCAGGGAAATCAATCTAATTACCTTTCAGAGTAACTGACATGTCTACCCATTATGCTCTGCATCTTTTTTCCCTAACCATATACTTTCTAGAGGTCACCCTCCCGTAACTGAGTCTCTTATTTCATTCTCTCCCCCGCACCATCAAATTAGTAACTATTTCTGACACAGGCTTGTCTGTCTTTCACATTGGACTTTGGGAGCATTACTGTGAGCCAATGGAAATGTATCTTCTGACAGCCTGAGTCTGGTGGAGAGGGAGAAATTAAGGGGGTAGAGGGAAAAAAAGCCTTCCAATTACAGGCAATTAGTGCTAATTAATGCTCACCTACTGTGCACGGCACTTCAAATGCAATCACTCCAGTAGGTGAAGAGAACTCAGCCTTGGGACACCACAGCCTTCTACTTAAACAACCTGGGTTTATACAGTATGCACCCTCTGATAACTAGGAAGCATTAATTAACCTAGAGAAAAGGAAACAGCATGGGTAATTCAGAGCCTCCACAACTGGATTGACTCCCATTGATTTCAAGAGGCTTTGGATCTAGCCCCTAGAAAGCTATGGTGGAGCTGGGTTTGGTCTGGAGGTGAATGTGTCTTTTCACTCTCGTTGCACAAGCCCTTTTCACAATCATGTGGGTTGTTCGCCTAACTCCTTGCTGGCTGACTCGGGGGGATGGCACGGCAGGCAGCTGCGTACCTACCACTTTTCACCCGGCTCTGTTTTCCACACCTCTTCGGAAACATTTTCACCACCCTCCCTCACAAAAACTTGAGACTCGCATCACGGGCTTTACTGCTAGCCCCACGGGAGGGACAGTACAAAGCTGTGCCATCCCAGCAGAAAACCAGATGCAGAAATCCCAGCAGGAAACCAGAAATCAGAAAGGTGCAATTTCTTTTTCTTATTCCCAGAAAGTAATACTCTGCCATTGGCCCTGACAAATAACAGATCTCCTTGTGCCAGCCAGTGCCTTAGGGGACCAGAACCAACGTTCCTGTCATTTCTCGCCCCTCTGCACTCACTTCCCACCCACCTGTGCATAGCCCTCATGTTCCCCCAGAGCTTGAAGGGGAGATGTAGGGTATCCACATAAGGGTATGAGTCTTACTCCCCTTTATGCCCGTCTAAGCTGTGTAGGCTGGCCTACAATATGGCCCATAGAGATTGTAAACTCTTCGGGGCAATCATTAAGTCTTTGGGGCTCAGATCCTAAACAGAACCTCTGGGCAGCACTGCACTATAACTGTTGGGTGAGAATAACTCAAGCGCTTGTTCCACTCTGATGCGCCCGGAATCCCAAAACACAAGGAAATCAAGGCAAGGCACGCAAGTAGGTGGTTAATCTAAACATCTAATAGCCATGAAACAGTTAAATCAGCAACAGTCTGAACAAAACGTTACACCAGTCGAAATGGCAGGTATGTAGCAGCAGGCCCCAAGTACTGGCAAACACCCAATGCTAGGTACACACACGCACGAACAGCAACAATGAGTTCAAGAAGCAGGAAACAATAAGTGGAAAGGCAACACCCGACTCCCACACACACACACACCCCACATCAACAGTTCTGATAGTCTGCTTGGTGCTGTCCAGGAGATGAAGGAGGACGTGATCCCCGCACCAAAGCACTTACACTCTAAACCAGATCTTTATGTGCAATTGCTATTGAGGTCAAAGGGGGCTGGGTGCAAATGGCTCAAGGAGTGGTATGGGCGTAAGTTCAGATGGGCAGCCAGTGGCGTTAAGGGCTCTGCTGTCACATGGAGCAACCATCTATCACGGAGCTGCTGGTGTCCACAGATAAGTGTGGGTGTGATAGATATACTGCTGCTAAAGAAATGTCTCTCACAGGTCACAGGGAGACTTGTTAGCAGAGCTGTAAACGTGACGGATGGCATCAAAGAAACATTCAGTCCCTTCTGTGAACAATTCTTTACACCAGTCCTACATTCTGGGCCTTCTCACTTATCCAACTTGTTGCCGTCCTCTGGGGCATTAGGCAGTGGGGCCGTTGTTGAAGTCAGGAAACGGAAATGGATGGATCACTGAGTTGAGTGCAGTCCCATCTTCCTACACGTGGCACTGCAGCACTACTTAAGGTGGCTGGTGAAGGAGAACAAACAGGTATAAGCAGATCTCCTGAGTCACAGTTTGGTGCAGTGGCAGCACACAAAGGCAAAGTCCTTCTTCTGCTAGTCTGCAGCAATCGGGCAGCAAGAAGAACACAGAATTGGGGGTGGAGACACCAAAACACATTTTTTCAACAATTTTTTTCTAAATGTGACGGTGATGGTGGGTCTGGGGACTGACCCTAATTCTTTTTGCCTGGCCAGAGAAAAACTGTGCAGGGAATTTTAAACAAGAGGCCTGGCAAACTAGATACACCCAGTCAAGGTGGTCTGTGAAAGGCCTCGACAGGTCATTAAGCCTTAGAAACATGGCTATTGATCATCATTACTGGGGCTCTGTATCCTCAGTGATCCATCTCCTTGGGAAAGCATTGAGTCCAAACCCAGCTGGGTGTGTGGGTAACTGGAGATAACTGCTTTGGAAAGTGGGAATAGCTGCCTTGGATCAGCGACGGCATATCTTGACATGTGAGCTTACCCTGTTGCAGGGGCTTGACAAGTGAGATCTCTGGACACAGCAGAGGGGTTGGCATCTAAATTGCAAGCAGCAGTGCCAGTCTGACCACAAGGACCAGAGAGGAGATTGGTCTTGGGAAATGTAGACTATTCACTTCTAAATTTGTCCCCTCTGCCTGCCTGCAACCTCATCTAGTGTGGCTCATGAGAAAGGTAAATCTAGAGATTTTAAACACGCTGCATGTTTTGCTGTCACTCCATTTTCTCCCTCTTTTTAATACACCTGGTTTCTATTATAATCTCTGTTGTCTGGGTGATTTCACACAGACACCCTAAGAGAAAGGAGAGGTGTTGAAGGGTAAAGAGTTCTTGGAACTTCCCTACCCCAATCTGTTTCACTCAAGGAGCATGGACAAAGGTGTCTGTTCCCTGTGAATTGTATTGTTACCAAGCTGTACCAGGGAAAGAGAAAGAAGAAAGCCAAAATACCAAGGAGGAGACAGGCATCGGTGGGGTGATGGTTGCAGTGTTATTGTGGATACCACACACTTTTGTACAGGAGTGAGACACGGACCTTATACTCTCATCAGGAAAAGATGCCCAACAGCTTTCATATGCTTTGCCTTCATCAAATCTTTGGAATCTCCTAGAGGGACAGAATCACCAACACGGAGGTGCTCAAAAGGGCCAGCATACTCAGCATGCAAACACTCCTCAAACACAAAGCCTTTGCTGGCTTGGGTATGTGTGCCAAATGAATGATGTGTGCATCCGAAAGGGCAGCGAACTGGCATTTGGGAAAAGACCCAAAGGACACCCAACATTGCGTTTCAAGGATGTGTGGAAGCAAGACCTCTAAGAAATGGACATGGATGTGGGCAACTGGGAAGACCACTCTCAGGACTGTAGCCTCTGGAAACAAGAGCTTAACAAAGGTCTCCAGAGTCTCTAGAGGAAAGCGCCCAGCCTAGCAGAGGAGAAAAGAGCTCGCAGAAGGCAGAGCCCAAAGGGTTGAGACACCACCTTTAAATTCGACAGATGCGGCAGAGATTGTCTCTCTCAAGTGGGTCTCTTCAGCCACAGCTGCAGCTGCCATAAAACCACCTGAGTAAATTTGTTACCTCTCCAGGTTGCACATCCATGGTCTCGCGAGACTGAAGGATGCTTGCTATCTGGATACCTCAAGCTGCTCACCAATGTTTGGTTCGATAGTTGGGGATAAGAGTGCGCGCTGACCCTTTCTAGTGCTTAAATGTGTACATCTAGTAGTATCTCATGTAGCATCTCAGCTCTGACAGAACGTGAAGTCTGGGTTGGGAGCTGTGTTCTCACATCACACGCCCCATGAGCAATGTACAGTATTTTTAACAAAGAACATGCAAAACGTGGTTACTGTTAATAGTGACTCTCCTGCCACTAAACCAGAGACACCCCCAAAGCCACTCTATGGAATGCCTGAAGGTCAACAGACTAGGGCTCCGAGGGTCCAGTGGGACAAGCAAACTTTAGAATGAAGTGTCACCACATGAGGCTAACCCTCCCACTATACCCCTTAGTGACCTCAGCTTTCCTGGCAGAGCAGAGGCAGCGAGGAGATTCAGGGCCCAGACTACCTAGAGCTTTACAGATCACTGTCACCAGTCTGAAAGGAAGTCGAAAGCCAGTGCAGATTCTGGAGATGCCATGATATGATTCTAATTATCAAAGCTGCAGCATGTGACTTTCCACTGCACAAGACTGCAGCTTCTGAATGGTCTTCACTAACAAGCCTCATTTTAATTATCCAATCAGATGGCCCATCTGTCTGAATAGGATGTTCACTTATAGTCCCTCCTCCATGGAACTCCACCCACTGACAACCAAGGAACACTCAGATTAAAGGCAAATAAATTTAGAACCCCTTAAAGGCAAATATTCTTTATGTAGCGCATAGCCATGCTACGAAGGCAATTCTCACTGCAAACCATTGAAGCAAATACCTTGGCTGGATTTTTTTAAAGGTCTGGATAATTCAGTATCACCAGAAATATTTGTAGATGCTGGTGTGCAAGCTTAGGCCTTGATCAGGGCCGGTGCAACCATTTAGGCGAACTAGGCGGTTGCCTAGGGCGCCAAGATTTGGGGGCATCAAAAAGCAGCGCCCCCCCCCATTTATTTTAATGTGCGGCCGCTGGGTAGTCTGAGCTGCAGCGGCGCACGACTGCGCCCGGACAGCTTAGGGCAGCCCCGGGGGTCAGTGCGCAGCGCGGGCAGCCCAGGCGCGCCGGGTCAGGAAGCGCTGCGGCGGCACGGCACCCGGGGCGATTCCCCGGGTCAGGAGCCGCCGGGGTTCCGGCAGCCCGGGGCGCATCCTGACGTCAGGAGCAAGCCGCGATGCGGTCGGCAACCCTGGGTGTCCCCGGTCAGGGAGCCACCCGCGGCGGTCCGGCAACCCGGGGTGTCCCCGTGGTCAGGAAGCCGCCGCGGCGGATTCGGCAGCCCGGGGCGCCCCCCCCTGGGGTCAGGGAGCCGCGAAACCTGCGCGGGGGGCGGCGAAATGTCCCGGCGCCTAGGGCGTCAGAAATCCTAGCGCCGGCCCTGGCCTTGATCCTGCCAGGAGCACAAAGCAGGCAGCCCTTTTTGCTCAGGTAGCACCCCATAGATTCAGGATTCACCCACACAAAGCACTATGCAGAACCAGTGCCTGATATAACCAAGTGAATCAGTCTCATGCTTCAGAGCTTAAAATGATTCCCTGGCTGGGGCAGTGTGGAAGGAAACAGGGAGGAATTCTGCCCTGCTCACATGTACAGTGTTGTGGAACTGACCAGATACATTACAGGAGATTTTCTCTGAAACACCAGGTCTTGTGCAGGATTTGTTCATTTTATTTATTTGTGACCATTCCTGTGACCCAGATGGACCAAGTATGGCCAATCTGATGTTGCTATTAGGGCCTCAAGTCAGCAACACATGTAAGAACGTGTTTAAGTCAATCTTTATTCAGGGATGTTTTTAAGGACCTGTTGAAGTCCCTGCTCTACAGAGGTTGGTGAACTAGTGAATTAAGATTTTTTAAAAAAAGTGGTATTTTTCCAGGTGCCCCATCTCTACCAGTCTAATCTGGTTATTTCAGTATTACCTTGAGCTAAAGGGTTGCACCTGAGAGTATGCCTGGCAATGCATGAAATGTTAATGGAACAATCACATCTGTGTGAATAGTGCGGCACTAGTTCAATGTAAGTCTGTTAAATTTGAGAAAATGAGTTCTGCTAATTAAGTGTAGCCCAGTAAGTCAGCAATCCTCAAAAATCTAACAGAGCTATAAAAAAAAATGTGCATATTTGCCCGCCTATTGCCTGCCAGGAGGATCATTAATGTTGCATCATGCTGAGAGCACAGGTCAGACCCGAGACCTTATTGCACATCTAGGGAAAATTATATTTTTAATGATAAAATGCACAGGCCATGACCCCTCAGTTCTTAGGAGTCTAGGAGGGATGCAAAGCTGACAGTTTCTATATTCAGAATCACAAATCATACGTATGATTGTGAATGGTGAATTAAATCTGGGTTAGTGAGATGCAAGCTGCGGGCCCCGTTGTGCTAATGTAAGCAGATTCCTTTCCGCTGACACAGCTAGATTCCTCCGTGTGTGTGTGGAAGAGTTAACCCTCATTTTATAGCAGCACCTTCCACCTTGTGTTTGTTGGAACAATTAAACAATACATAAAATAGCTTAAATGGGTTACATTTGAAATCAAGGTAAAGAAGAACAAGGATTAGGTACACAGGAACAAGTATAATGGATCAGATGGATCAGATCTAGTACCATGCTTCCTGCAGTGGCCAATAACCAATATTGCAGAGGAAGATGACCGCTCCTGCAAAATGTACCTGGCTAATGATGTAGTGCTGTTCCTTGGAGCAGAACATTCCTTCCTGTCCACTGGATTTGTCAGTAGTTGCTCTGAAGCATGAGACCTTTTCTTCATTAGTTGCATCATAATAGGGCCTTAGCAGTCCCAACTGAGATTGTGCTTGGTGCTGTACATGAGAGACAGTCCCTGTCTCAAAAACCTTGCAGTCTTCCTAGACAAAGAGTAGAAGGGGAAACTGAGGCAAGGAGATTTGCCCAAGGTCGCCCGGCAGCTCAGTGGCAGAGCCAGGACTAGACTCCCGTGCAGAGCTCTCTCCACCAGACCCCGTCCCTTCTCCATCAGCTTATCTCTATCTGGGCATGCACCTCATTACAAACATTGATCAGGAAAGGGTACATTTTTAGAAACCCAGCCTCCCTTTCTGGGGTTGTCAACTGTCCCCTGTAAGACTGGAGCCTACATCTTTGTGCCTGCACAGTGACCTGCAGGTGCAAATCCCAGTGCTCGAGTCTCTCACTTTCTGATCTGCATCCCCAAGTGACCCCCCCTGTAAAAGGTGTGTGCAGGGGGTGTCAGCTTTATAAAAATTTGACCCCAATTCTCCATCCCTTTTTAACACCAGATTTAGTAACAAGACTCTGTGAAGTATCAGAGGGGTAGCCGTGTTAGTCTGGATCTGTAAAAGCAGCAAAGAAGCCTGTGGCACCTTATAGACTAACAGACGTTTTGGAGCATGAGCTTTCGTGGGTGAATACCCACTTCGTCAGATGCATGTAGTGGAAATTTCCAGGGGCAGGTATATAT